>NW_025943910.1:0-404 GCF_000764305.2 Hyalella azteca | reverse complement strand
ATGTTCACACTCTTATAGAATCCTGTACGTGCAGGTTTCGACGCCGAAATATAAGGAAACAAGGATCAAGTCCACCGACTTATTACCCCCTTATTGACTCGTGCGTCACAAAGCTCCCGGACTAACAATAACTACTCTGAGAGCGGAACAATAACCCCAAACTAATTGTTATCATCTAACGAAAGTGATTAGTGCAGTATAAGCACGAGAGTGAGGATTCATGATTAATTACTGATCAGTGATTATAAGGCCTATGACGAGTGAGGCTGTCAAACCGGTCTCAGCGACGCAAGCTCCACCGTTTTTGTTAGGTGGTTTCGAATTCTGGAGTGCTATTTATTGGAGTGTCACTTGAATTCTGGGGTGCCATTCAATATTTCACTGATCTTGAAAATAATCATCCA
>NW_025943909.1:0-1168 GCF_000764305.2 Hyalella azteca | reverse complement strand
TGATTCTATTTCACCGAGCCGTGAATTCCATATCTAGGCCATGAAAAGCCATTTACGAGGTGCGAATGCGAATTTATTTACAAAGTTTATGCACGTGTTATCTCAAATCTCTAATTTTACCCTTAAACAGTCAAACGGCAACAATAAAATTTGTCTCTACTGTAAGTTCAGCACGTGTTAATATACAGTCTGACCGCTTTGACATGACCGCAACTATGCGCGATCTTCAACAAACGTTTTGTTTATTTGTTTACATTACGATGTTTATGTTTTTTCTGCAAGATATTTTTGGCAGAAATGGTAAAGCAATGCGGATTGCAGAAGTTGAAAATTTTATGAAATGACATGTTTGCGAAGTGCAAACCGCGATTTTTTAATCAAACAAAAATTAATGACATTCGAGACGCGAGATTTCATACCTACTGAAATTATATGATATTAGAGCCGCGATATTTCAGACAAAAATAGGACTTTTCCAGACTAGCCCTGGCCTGACCCATATAGGGTAAATGCGGTATATTCCGACACCTCTCTAGTTTTTCCTTTATATTACCAATTTTTTTTGGCAAATTAGAGCCTTGGGGAAAAAATCTAGGTATTTTCCAATACCAACCACGAAAAAACCATAATTAAAAAAACGCCCATTTTTTGGATGCACTTAATCTAAAGTTTTACCAGAATTAGTTTTCATGTGTCCAAAACCGTATCTTAAATTAATCATCTATTAATTTATTTACCACTTAAAATCAGCAAATACAAGTATACTTAAAGGATTCCGAATACCTATATTCACAGACTTATCTAACTATGACGTCATTATTTTAACCATCTACGCATGCATGGAACTAAGACAAAGCTTAATATAAAGGAAAAAGTTGAGAAGTGTCAGAATTACCCACGTCAATTATTACTGTCCCATGATGTCGGATTATGGTGCGTTTACCCTATCTAGCTAGATAGCCTACAACTGGAACTTTCTCCAGTTCTTTTTCACCCTCAATTTGTATTTCACTTACCTACATTTATAGGTTTTCTTTAATTTTTTTATCTTTTCAGCAGGTAGCCTAGTATAATTTTCGGTATTATTGCAGATTAACTACATCCAAAAAAAAGGGTGTTTTTTTTTTAATTATATGTTTTTTGGGGTGTAGATTACGAATCTGAAATC
>NW_025943908.1:0-1582 GCF_000764305.2 Hyalella azteca | reverse complement strand
GAAACACCGGAACTGGAAGCTAAAACTTTGAAGTCACTGTCAGACACTGGAACATCGCACTGCTCGGCATGAACCCGCACAGCCGAATGAGGGGGGCGCGAGGCCGCGCGACAGTAAGTTACCTACCAGTCTACAACTCCTGCCCCTATGTTCTGCGACCCTAGAATAAAGATTGCGAGACCCGACGTACGCATCCCGACGTACGCAGATGCACATCGTGCACAAGTCAGCACAACTATATTTATAAACTAGGGACGCTTGCATATGCATAGGGAGAGTATCTTTGTACCTAAAAAAAGAACCGATTTTAAAATGGTTGGCGCCTTCATTGCCCTTCAACTTGACCAATATGACATGAAGATTAACATTTGCAAAATACTTAGAATTACTATGAATTTTTGTGGAGTTTTCTTTGCTTTTAAGTTTTTAGTGAATTTGCGATTCAAGGAAACGAGTGATATTATTACTAAATCAGAAACACCGGAACTGGAAGCTAAAACTTTGAAGTCACTGTCAGACACTGGAAGTCTGGAACATCGCACTGCTCAGTGCTCGGCATGAACCCGCACAGCCGAATGAGGGGGGCGCGAGGCCGCGCGACAGTAAGTTACCTACCAGTATGTACAATTTACATGTGTTATCTCGCGCCTAGCTTACATATGAAGTGTTGAGATTGTTTTGACCTTTTAGTCATTAAGAAAGATTTTAATTAATGAAACCAATTTCCAGTCCAACTCCAACACGGGTGCGACAACGTTTATTCAAATCATGAATATGGTCAACAATCTTGCCGTAAGACATTTATATGTAATTTGTAAAAATCAGTTGGAAGGGCGTGGATCAAGGTTTTGATTTGGTTGTAGTCCTCAATCCAGCAGAGAAATAAGTGGTGGCAGCTGGCGATTACGTGAGAGTGGCACGTAAATTTCGAGAAGTCACCCCCGATTTGTTCTGCGACAGAAAAGGAAATTGTTCAATAGCTGCCGCTAAGAAAGAATAAGTAATATAATTTAGGATGGACCCTGGACCGTAAGATTGTAAATTAATCGAATAGAAGAAAAAATTCACAGATCATGAATTAACTTAAAATTAAATGAAATATCCATTTAAGAGGCGATGAAGCCAGATAATGATGAATATTTAAAGGTTAATTAAGCAAGATCAGCGGGGCGGGCGGGTTCGCTGAAGTGTCGAATCGGTGGAGACCGTGGAGTGTGGACGGCTGGACGCTGGTCAGTGGTCCATTCAAGTGGCCCAATGCTGAATGCTTCAAGCTCACTATAATTTCATATTTACTATTGCAGATTTGCTTTGAAATATGCAAATTGCTTTGCGTCCAACAGTCAGTAATTGTAATGAATTAATTTCCATTATAAAATCACCTATCATCAATCAAATCGGGTTCCAACGGCCATAGTGACAAACCAGAGATTTTTTGGAATGGGTTCATTTTTAATTCCTCATTTACCCAAGATTTAAACCAATTTCTTATGTATGATGATGCTGGTATCCAGGATACTTTACTGGTCTACTTATAGGACTCAAAACTGAACTTGAGGGAGAGTCTAAAAAACTCTCTGCT